>NC_056739.1:676057100-676079600 GCF_019279795.1 Protopterus annectens | reverse complement strand
GTCTTGGCTGTAATGCCTCCTGAGTGGAGTCTACATGTCCTCCCTCTGTTAGCATACATTTTTCCAGGTGCTCTTGTTTCCTACCACTTTCCACAAAACATACAGTAGGTAGACTGGACACTCTAAACTGGCCATATGTGTGAATGCACGTGCATGCAAATAATACAGAAGAACAACTGTGACAGGGCTGACTACCTGCAGTTTGAAAATTGGCCCTAGATAATGATGACCATTGTTGATGTGACCTCAACAGTGTAGCAGGAACCCATTTCCTTTTTACAGCTAAGCCTCTATATAGCCATTTTTGTGTTCCCTGTATGGAATATATTTTTGTCATTATGTTGTATATTATGAAAGCATGTTACTTCAGGAGCTGCTGTTACATTATTTATTACACTGTGAACACTTGGCAACTAAATCCATATGACTATATAATACATCCACAATGATCCTCAATTTTAAACATAAATCAAAACTTCTAATTTACTTTTACCTTTTACTACATACAACACAAACAGTAAAAAAGTCTGATTTGGTACAAAGACTTACTGTAGTACCACATTTAGATTTTATATTTACTGAATGACGTATAAAGAATTGCACGTCAGCATATTTCTTTCAGGGACATTTCTATTTGTTTCGGATTTTCTATATGCATCCTTTAGAGCTGCACAGAATTCTAGAGATGAGGAGATAAGGATGCCCAAGTTCCAGAAAGACCACATTTTGTTCAAAGCTTTTTTTCACTTTACAACCAGATCTGATTTTTAGTCTTTGTAAATGGTCAATTCTTAATTATGGCCTTACCTGCACTATGTTTTCAGTGAAAGATTCCAAGTTCCATTTTTTTAGAAAGGCATAGTTTACAATGACTGCTTTACTGAATAACTGTTACTTTGTCACATTTTTCATGTATATAGTCTTAATCTGACTATGTCTGACCGTTCTGCCTTGTCTGATACTTTTTCCTGTAATTGCAACATTCTCCAATTCCCCTTGTTGACAATCTGAATGCATATTGATTTCTTGCCATACTTTTGCACTTCACTGTAAGATTTGTGTGGCCTGCCTTCCTCCAGAGTACTCTTGGGATTCCTCAATGAGTTTTCTGACTTTCCTTCTGACCTAGTCGTAAAGTCTTCCAGGCTTTTCAGACCCTGAGAGAGTTTAGCAATGGAACAATGGCTTTAACTACTGACTAATTTATTACCCACTTTACCTGATTCCTTTGCATTCTTTAAATGTGCTGAAGAAGCTTGCATCATTTGACAAGTATTGTATGGTCAGATTTTTACTTTATAACTTTTACAGGGCACTTTCCTTTTAATAAGCACTTTGAATTTGTTAGTCCTTGATGGCACCTTGCTAAGTATTTCCTCATGCTGCTATTTCAAGGTCAGGCTTACATTTCAGGTCTCCTTACCAGTGTGAAATGTGCACCTTTTTGTTATTATATTTCTGGTTACAAATGCCTAACATTCATTTCATATTTTATACAACTCTGATATATGCACTATATTGGTAGCTAGTTATAGGATTAGATCATAAAACTGTCTATATTTTATTAGTGCATATGATTAGTACAGTTTTCAAACTGTACTGCATTATTATTTGTGCTTTCAAAATGGCAGGTTTGATATTTGTGTTTTATGCATGCAGACTATTTCACTGGATCCAAAACCAAGAAAGAAATGTTTAGATACAAATTACAAGCAGACCATACTTACTCAATTGTGGGTCTAAAATCATCACCACAATTGTGCTTCACTTAAAATACTTACAGATGGTTAAGTTTGCTGTTGCTTTTTCTAAAGTCTTATTTCATGCATTTTTCATTAAAACGTAGCAAAATTACTTGTCATTTGGAATGTGCATTCTTCAACTGCTTCCCTTTACATCAAAGAAAAAAATAGTGTGGCAAAGATCTTGAAGTAAAGATTCCTTTTCTTTGAATTTAGTTTTGGAGTGATGAAGTAATATTAAGTAATTTAGAAAAAGAGTGCACAAACAGCACATGCCTCAGCAGTGTAATGTTAAACCAAAGACCTACCACAACAGTTAGGAAATTTGTCATAGGGTTATGAGAACACTGATGTCAATGTAATATAAAGTAAGAATTCTTAGATGATGAGAACTACACCTGCATGTGGGGAGTTTCTCCCCACACTTCTTCCTCTTTCGACTTTTCCTGGTTAGGGGTTGCCACAGTGGATCACCTATCTGCTCATGATTGGCAGTGGGGTTTTACAGTGTCAAGTTGCCAATCTGGCACCCAACCTTCCACAGAAGGCACACACATGCATGCACTCATGCCTAGGGCCAATTTTAGAGTATCCAATCTGCCTACACTATGTCTTTGGGATGTGGGAGGAAACTGGAGCACCCAGAGAAAATCCACACAACCACAGGGAGAACATGCAGACTCCACAGAGAAGGCACCCTAGCCAAGGATTGAACCAGAGAACCTCTTGCTGTGAGCTAGCAGTGCTAACCGCTGCACCACCATGGCCACACTACTGTATTTAAATGTCTGACCCTAAAGTCTCACACCTGCAGAAAAAACAGAAACACTATGGATAAAACAATGTTTCTCTAAGTCTATTCATGTTAAAAATGTAAGCAGTTAAATGCACTTTGTCTTTCAAAGTATATAGTGCATGAAAACTTCCACAAGTCTGATCATCACATTCCAGAAATTCCACAAAAAAGCACATTGACCTGAACTATTGAAATAATGAACAGGAAAAATAACACACAAATCATCCATGGCTGTTCTCATTGCACTTTAATATTTATGTTTCTTGTTTGCCATAAATAATCCAAAGAAATTCATGAAAGTAAGCATTATGCTCCCTTTCTACATATTTAAATAGATAAATACATTTCATGTTTAGAGAAGTACCACACTTATTATCTGCACTTCTTTTCCCTTATTTATTAACTTATTACAGTGATGTTCGCAACGCATTACAATTTCATTAATAAACACCATTATGATAAATATGCTTTCCTTTAGACATTTTCCTATATAATTAATCATACTGCAACCCAGGAGCAGGATTCCCTTCTGACAACAATTGCCATTACTGGAATTAAAATGGAAGATAACTTCTCTTACAGGATTCCTTCTTTCTGATATTTGCTTTAAATTCAGGAAACTCCACGAGAAGCAAACCCATCTTTGCAGAGACATCCCAATATGGCATCCAGAACGTTTTGGGGGGGTCTGGCTTATTTAACTAATTGACTTACTAGCTCATAATAGGAAGTATTAGAATGGGCAAGACGTTATTAACAAAATGACTCTAAAATTGTTAGTGTAGGATGTCCTGCAGTGGAGAAATTAATATTTGCTTGCCAGCTATTACTCATATTTTCATATCTGAAAGACTTACATTTTATTGAGGTGTGTGGCATGAAACACCAATGCGGGAGACAGGATAATTCACTGAAAATGCTGGTTTACAACACACTATACTTAAATATTGCAAGCTGATTGTTAGCAATTATGAGAATAAACAACATTTCCATATGTACTTAATATTAAAAAAAAAAAACAAGTGACTTACAAACTAGTATATGGCATCAGGTGAAACATTATATGTTGTTGCAGAAAACTGCCACTGATATTTGCACTGTAAGTTGCATAGCTTGATAGCTATAAAGAATTATTTGTATACAGGAATTTCATGTTTTTGTGTAAAAGCTTATGTTTGGTTAACAAAACATTCTATTGATATTTGCGTAGGCTGCACAGTTTCCAAAATATGACAATTTGTTTGTGAAAGCCTAGAAAAAATATAATTTAGTGTTTGCGTGGATTAATATATTATAGTATTTATGGAAAGACTTTCCCCAGGATTCATTAAAATCCATGTAGACTCCATGTAGAGCCAACATGGAATATATCCATGTACATGGCCACAGTTCCTCCTTAGAAGCTCGCCATACATATTAATTATGGTGCAGTGATGAGGGAGATCACAGCAACATGGATATTGAATCCATGTAAGACCGACTTTACAAGCTGCGCCTTAATTCTGGACTGTCCAGAAAAATTCTGGACTATCTAGAATTCTGAACAGTTGGTAAGTACAGAACAATACCTTCTGGGCCTGTTAACCTGGACTGACAGGTGTACCACACATTTTATTTTATTAAATTGCAATTTTATTATTATTATTATTTTTAATGTTTATGTGCTTGTTTGCACAGTGTGGTGCATTGCTTAGCTATGGTTAGTTTTGCACAAATATACATCAGATATCTGTTCAATACCTACAAATAGAAACCTGATGCATTCACTGTTAATAATTTTTAATTTGTACTTTTTTACATATTTTTTTTTAATGTTTCACTTTTTCTTGTTTGTGTGATGCAGCATGTTGTTTAGCTATGCACAGCATGGCATAGTTAATCAGTAGACTTCTGCTAGACATCTCAAAATAGAAACCGGATGCATTCAGTAGTAATTTTTTTTTTGTTTTTACATGTGCTTGTCTGCATGATGCAGCACTTTGCTAAGCTAGGCATAGTGAGGCATATTTAAGCAGGACACATCTGCTAAACAGCTAAAATTAGAAACCAGATGTATTCAACTGTTGTACATCTGTCATGCTTATCACCAGCAAATTTCAGAAATAAATGTAGTGCAATGTCCAGATCAAAGGTCAAGCCTGAGTTTTGATAACTTTGTCTGAAATATGCTGTAGATAGCATTCAGTAAATGGACATGGTATATGAGTAAGTTAGCAGAAGTCCTAGACAGACATGTGTATAAATGCCATATCTGAAATGACATTAAGCAATAAAGTGTAAAAGGAGATGGTGCTTTGATAAGTAATGTTTTCAAACAAAGTGCTCATTAGTCTTCTGGTCACTGCTTGTGGGTTCCAATCTGACACCAGACACAGCTATGGCTGTGTGTAAATGTAAGATTTTACACAACATGTCTCAATAAAAGTTTTAAATGAGATGGTGCTTTGATGCTTCATTATTTTCAAATAAAGTACACATTATTTCTATAGTCACTGCTTGTAGGTTCTAATCCCATAGCAGCCAAATGAGAAATTACCAGATGACCCAGTGCAATTAGTGTACATGAACACACCTCTCAACTGTCATGATTTCTGCAGAATGTAATAACTACTGCATCATATGTCTGGACCTTTGATTTGCAGATATATGACATTATGTGGAATGTGATTTAATGGCAAATCTGTTATCAGCCCACCTTGCTACTAATGTATGAGCACATTATGTAAAAATATTCCCTGTACTTGTGCCATTGAACCACCATTTGGTATGGTTTGGCTCATAATTTCCCATGCTAACGGGTTGAAAGCTATGTATGTGTAACATCATCTATACAATATAAGGAGTCACTCATCTCACAACTGAAATTGAACATATGTAGAAGCATGTAGGAGTAGTCTATGTATTTATATTATCTGCAAAGTTACTGATGTTCTTTTTTTCTCTCTAACCCCACCCATTCTCTTCTTTAATTTATTAATTATATTTATTATTATTATTTGATATTAATATATTATTTGTAATTACCTCTTATGTTGGCCTTATGTATAATTTAATATTGCATTGCTGTTAAAATACTTTCATTTATTATGTTATTTACTATTCTGTCCTTCATTATATTCTTTTCTATTTCTATTACTAATTTTTTTCCTATTATGTTATTCATTATATTTGTTTGGTTATGTTTAGTTTTTCCTTATATTTAGATTTAATTTACCACAGCATGACAAGGTAGGCCAATACCAGGTGATCAACCTAACTTGGCTCCCCCGGCCGTGGTACTGGGGCCTAGCATGTCTGGGCCACAGCCTGGTGACACCCCCCTCTGCTGTCCCTGTACTACCTTCTCCATCAGGTAGTTCTACACCACAGGTTGGGGTCCCCCTTCTGGGAGTGGAAGTAGAGGAGGTCCTTTTGTCACCTGCAATGAACTGCCAGGCATGGTGTGTGGGCTGCTGCACTGAACTGCCTCTGCATGCTTACGGCTGATAGAGAGCACGCTGTCCATCCTGGTGGGGTATTCTTGCCCCAGATGCCAGCGTCAGCCACTGACTCCAGGAGCACTGAAGGTTCAGTGCTGACAATCCCATGGGTCAGGACTTGAGTAACACTCGTACAATGTCTGACATCCATGGGACTGGGAATCCATAAACACCCTCCCCAACCAGGCTGCTCACACACCAACACTGGCTGTTGTTGTGTCTGTCTTGTCTGTCTACAAAAGCTTCCTCACCTTCCCAGCTTACCTTCCCCACACATACCTATGTCCCTTCCCAACATTCCACTCTCACCTTACAAAAAATGGGCACCTGTCCCCAAAACAAATATTGTCACACACATAGCTCTCTATTTTGCACAAGTATCCACTAGACACAATTTGGTCCAATTGGATTGACAACACACTTATGTTGTCCTCGCCCCTTCTCTGGGGGTGGCAGTGCATATTTGTCTAAAAATCTGTTAAAGTGCTCAGTTGTTTCTGTACAAGAAAAGGATAGCTATGTTTCTTTCCTACACCCTTCTTGCACATACCTACCTGCCCTTCACTATGTTTTCCCCCTGCCTGCACCCTGTTTCTCAATTGTCCTATCTTCCCATTTTTCTTTTCTTTAAAAAATCTTTGCCCGATGCCATGCTAATCTAAGCTAAATGGCAGTATATTGATATGTTTTTGAAAAAAATATTAATCACATTCAAAAAGTACACTTGAGCCCTAATTCAAACCCAGAACCATCACACCTGCAGAACAGTGCAGCAACCTGCCAAGCCACACAGCTGTTGATTAACACAGGTGTTTTAATCAGCACATAGTAACTGTCAAGTTCCCATAATTAAGCGGTTTTAGCCATGCTGTGCATCATGCCACATTGCGCAAATCAGCTATGAGATTAATAGAAAATAGTAGTGTTACTGGGACTCTGGTAGGGAAATATAACACTGTAAAGTCATACACATAAGAATAGATGTAAATGAGGTATCTAACAGCAGGTTACTGTACAATTATATCTGCTACATGAGTAATGGAAAACATAAGAGTAACTGTGTCTCTGGTAGAGAAATACATTACTATAAAGCCATACACATAATAATAGCTGCTAGTGAGGTATGTAACAGCAGGCAAGTTATGTGCAATATGCAAAAATACACCTGCTAAAACACTGGCTCACTCGCTCAATCTGTTGAATGCTGTGAAAACATTAATTTTAGTCCACATGTTCCTGGGTTCAAATACAGCTGTGTCTAGCATTTAAAATACATGTATATGTACATCACCAGTATAAATTCTGATCACGTATTTATCCACCCAAAGCAGTACAGTTTGAATGCCTGCTTCTAAATAATGGCAGTCAAAGGCCTACAGATAGGACTACATTTAAACTATTCCTATTGCAACACTTGAATGTGCATAGTATGTCAGGTCATCCATCAGTATGAATTCCCAGAGAATTTTAAAGTATGCAATTCATAGCAGACTTCAGCCCACAATGATTTGCTAGTTATATTATAGACAACCACAGTAGCACAAGTTACATACATATATGGAGGTTGTGCTAGAAGCAATGGTTGCCAATACACATGCTCCAGATGACTACCATGACATCACACGTGACTTGGAAGTTATCCAACTGGTTGACATAATTGTTAATGTTCTCCCAACCTTGTTCTAGGATGCAACAAGCATGTTTCCCTTCATTTTGTTAATTATACCTTTGGCCAACATACTTACCTTAAACACATACAAGCAAACACATTAGGATGGGTTTCCACAATCAGACTCTGGCTGTACACCAATGCTGCCACAGGTCACACAGTTACTCTTAAGTGTTGTTGACCTTCACATTCTGCAGCCTCTCTAACTATGCCTATTGCCTGCAGCAGCAGCAGCTTCAGCCTGTAACACACACATCTATATGTAACACGTAGCTGCTACAGACATTCACTCTGTGCTAACATAACCCATTCCCCAGTAATTTCCAACCCAAATGTGAGAAAAGGGGATGGAATCTACATTGAGGCCTTATATATTGTTGAGTAGTTGCATGGGATTGGCTGATTATATTGCAGATCAGCTGTGTATGCTGCATGTAGCATTTTTGAACCACAGACTGGTACAGAAGCAATCAGCTGCTAATGAGACCCATCTTAAAAAGGCAAACACCTAGCTAGGGGAAGCATTGTGCATGAGAGTTAGTTTATATGCCTAACTCATTCACACAATACTCATATAGAGGTATCTTTCAACAGAGGAGTTTTGCACTCCATCAATAAGTAACCATTTTGTTTTCAACATGATGCATATGTCTGAATATACTTAGGGTGAATGGGGATTACATCAGTAAGCCATTCTTGGAAATGTACTGATGGCATGCTAGTGATCTCCAGCTGTGTTACACCTACAGAGGATGTAGAGTACAGCAAGGATTTAAGGATCTGTATTAACTGGGTACAATGGCTTCCTGGATACTGCCTTTGTTAGCAGTTGTAGTAGAACCCTGCTATTTGGTTGGCACTGTTGTCTATACATATGTTATGGGTGGGGGGTTCTCTGCTATGGGGCACACTACAATGGACTCCTGTATATGATGTCTGATCATACTTGAGTATCTGTCATGTCACAAACAGCAGTGGGTCACTATTGCTACTATCTTACTTGCTTCCACAACCTTTGTATGTTTGGCTCACTGTTGATTAACAGATGTGTAATCAAGTGGGGAATATCAGTAGACTTCCTTTACACTTTAGTCTGACCTATGTGATCCTGACATGTGCTCTCATTTATGTGTATTTCAGGAGATATCATGCATGCCAGACGATGCCCACCTTTCACTGAGGCCTTGAGACAATACCACCAAACCCTGCTGTCCAGAGGGAGGGCAAATGGGGAAGAGCATACAGCCTTGTGGGACAAACAGGTGCACAACATTAATACTGTTGGCCACCAGAATTGAACATATGTGCAGGTCCGACACCATGTGACAGATATAATCAACTTGGCATGCAGACGTGCAGCGGACATAGCCAGCAGAGCAACCTCTATCAGCCACTGAGGAATTCCTAGCAAACCTTGCAACACAGGGCAGTTCCCAGGCATCCATCACCCCATATGTTGTGGATGTAGGTACAACTGCTTCCACTCAAAAGGAGAGTCCAGGTATGCTTAGTTGGATCATCATCATCGGAATGCTGTAGCATTCAGCATGTCAAGGTGCACATAGTTTTACATGGGTTTTACATGGGTGTCAGGTGTTTGGGGGGGGTGGTTAGCTGCAGTTTTAAGCTCATGCATAGTATGTGACCTACATACCTGTTAACATAGCACAGAATGTAAATGTGAGATATTTGATGTATTAGCCCTGTTATACTGTCGCAGGCGCTGCTGTGTACATTACTTTTCCATCGCATTTTTCCAGGGCCATCAGGAATAGGAAGAGGCCATGCTCCTGCTGCTGGTAAATACAAAACATTTTTGTCAGAGATGTAGATTTACTTCACTGCATTTGGTCAAGTGTCATCACAGACCTGCTGGCTGGACTGATGTACTGTCTGCATGTTTGCCGACTGTACAGGTATTTTCTGACTGTATACAGTTTAGACTCATACCTATGCCTTGTAAGTGCCACCACAGTGATTGATTTTACAGTATTCCCAGGACATGTGGACATCATACAAAAGGGCTTCACTGAGACAGATGCCTGGTGTCAAAGACATGGTCTCAAGCTCAATGCCAAAAAGTGCATTGTCATCCCCTTTGGTAAAAACTCTGTACCCATGAACTACCACATAGGCTGTAGTCTACTTAACACTGAAAGTGTGATAAGAGACCTTGGGACTCAGGTGGACAGTAGTCTCTCCTTTGATAATCACATCGACACAGTGGTCAGGAAATCCTTCTACGTGGCACACCTCATCACAAAAGGTTTCTCATCCAGAAAAAAAGAGTTCATTGTTCCCCTCTACTCATCACTCATTAGACCCATTATAGAGTACAATGCCCCTTTTGGTATGTACCTCACAAGACATCTACAACAACTGGAAAGGCTGCAAAAATACCTCACAAAGAGGATTACTGGCCTCAAACAGATGCCTTACGCACACTGTCTCAAAAAACTCCAACTTTACTCCGTCGCATATCGCCTACTCAGAGGCGATCTCTGCCTAATATACAAAGCTATGTCAAACCCATAGCTGTTGGACATGCTCCACTTAAAGAAATCCCAATCCCTCCGAGCTACATGCTCTAGGGACCTAAACCTTGTCACCACAATAAACAAAACATGCTGGAGGGATAGATTCCTGTCCCAGAGACTTCCCATACTCTGGAACAGACTACCTATCTATGTCAAACAGAGCTCCTCATTAGCACTCTTCAAGAAAAATCTTGATGATTGGCTGGGTAATAGGAAATTCACCCCAGGGATCACTTCTGTGGTTCTGCATGACAGGGGCACAGGAAAATAATTTTCTTGGGTGGCGAAAGCCAGGATACCTTATTGGCTAGGCTTGTATAGGCCCTAGGGCCAATAGCCTAGTACCTATCTATCAACCTATGAACCTATTACACACTGCCATAATTGTCAACTGTGCAGAGTTTTGCAAAATGTCAACATTGTACATCATTTATATTTTGCTCATGGGATACCTGTTTAAAGAACATTTATTTTCAAATGATTAAAGATGTGGGTTAGAAAATAATGTCCTCATGTCCTACTGTATGAAGTTGCGGGTTATATAAGTGTGTAATAGTGACAGCAGTGTATACAGCTTAAAATATATTGCAACATAGTACTGCAGAGCATGGTAGTGCAGGTATTAATGTAATGCTTTTGCCTTTTTATCACAGGTGACCAGGTAGATTGATCTTTGTCTCCTTCACAACCTGATGTCAGTGTCACCTCAGACTCTGATGATAATGGTGGGCAACGTGAGGCACAGCTGGGGATAGCAAGGGCTGAATATGACACAGCAGTTGATATCCTGTGTCCACCCTCATTATGACCATACACAGCCAGTATGTCTCTGCTTACCCAGTGCCCTGTGGCCACAGATATTTGACATTTGCAAGGTGGAGACATTGAATAGGGGAGTGAGGCTACTGTAGCTTCAGTGACTGTCGACACTGGCCATAGCCAAACAGTTGGTGAGGTTCCACACAAGTAGATTGATAGGAGGGCTTGCATGAGGCCTACTGTCCCTCCATCACCTGTTGCAGGTGTCTCATCTTGTGTCATTTGGCATATGTTTAGGGCTATCATGGAGGCACAGGCACTTTCAGAATTGAACTCCAGGTGAATGCTCAAGGTTATGGTTACAGCGCGTATGATATCTGTGACTATCTCCACCAGATTGCTGATACTCTGGATTGGTATACTGAAGCAGTGGAAAGACGTTGGTCTGACAGAGATCACACACTATCTGTCCTAGAATGCACATTGTCTGTGATAGATCATCTTTTTGGAGTTGGGCGATGGCCTCATGGATGTAGGTCAGCAACAACATCTGCTGAGAGTCAATGTGGCTGTGCATAATCGCGCTCCCATAGTGGCAGTACATCCAGTGCTCCAGAGGGGAGTGTGCTTTCACATCAAGACATGGCAGGCCATGGGCTCATGGTCCTGGGTAGTCCCTTGGAGGACATGTTCCCAGCAGACAGCAGTCACCCTCATGTAGTAGCACAGCATCTGACCTTGGGCATGGAGGTGCTAGTTCAACTCCTGGCAGCACCAGTTCACATGTTTGGGGGTGGAGACAATGAACTGTCAGCTCTACCATGCATGGCTCACAGCTGTCCAACATACAGACACATAGGGCTACCACTGAGCTTGGCTGTGTACACTCAGACACTCACACACTAATGTCACATTCAGGACACCTGCAAACACACATGCCACATTACCATGGTCTATTCTGTCTGCATCCCTTCCTGACTCACATACAAGCTTGCCAACCTATTGGGTCATCCTAGACCTCCTGCACCAACATAAAACACTTTGTGCAAGTGATGATACCTGTGCTACATCCCTCCTCACCTCTCTCTCAAGAATGCAGGAAAATAAAGCTATGTGTCTGATGCACAGGGTGACTATCTACATTAATATGAAATTGTTTCATCCATTGTTGCTTTAAACATGCTGCTTGTACTGTTTACTTTCCAAATTTGTAAGTTGACATTTATAATGACTATACCATAATAGTGTGTCTACAGTATGATGGATGCCATTGTAATGGCTGTGTAGTCACACAATGACAGGTGTCACATGGAAATGTTTATGCCTCACTTTCAGGACTGTGTAGGACACACCTATGGGTACACATTTACAATCAACTCATCAACGTCAGACCACAGAATTGAATGTCAGCACACAAGACAAATGTCAGAAAGGTAAAACAGTATATGTTTTGGGGATCATAGGTTCTTATGTGTTTAACATGCTAATGAACACAAGGGCTACTTTAAGCCTATCCATGCATCCCTATGCACTGTCAAGGTATGATACCATTGATAAGTGTACGCAGGGTTTTGGGAGCTGAAACATCTACAAGCTGGGGTGTGGGGGTGAACAATACACAGTTTTCCTGTATCCAGTGTAGACATTGATCCACAAGCAGGTATGATTGTCCTTTCCCTCATCCAATTGTGTAACTTGCACTTGATTTAGGTTAAGGTGGAAATGTGCTTCATATGGATGTGGGGATCACCTACAGAACACTGACAGCCCAAAACACCGACACCCATATGGCTGACGCCATATGGTCGACAAGCACAATATCGACAGCGCCAGAACGTCACAAAAAAGGAAAATAAAATTTCCTTTTTTGTGCTAGAAGGGGGGGGGGGCTCTGCCCCCCCTGCTCCTCCCCCCCCACACACCCCTGTACCTTTAATATACCAACTCCGAGATCACACTACAGTGCAAGAATGGAAATGTTTCCATTCCGCACTACTGGGAGATAGCGTTTCCCCATTGTCGATATTCTGAACGTCGACCATATGGCGTCGGCCATATGGGTGTCGGCATTGTGAGCTGTTGGCATTCTGTACAGGACCCACATGTGGAGCCTGTTCCATATAGGGTGCAGTCTCTGGGTTACATACCTGTCTCTTCAGCATGTCCTATATATACATATATATATATATATATATATATATATATATATATATATATATATATATAGATAGATACATAGCCGGCCTTAGGCATAGGCCAACTAGGTGACCACCTAGGGTGCCGCTCTACTAGGGGCACTTTTCCAGTATTTATCTGGTGTAGGTAGACCAGGATGGGGGCAGCAGGTGATGTGCTGCTCCTGGATATATATATATATATATATATATATATATATATATATATATATATATATATATATATACCACTGTCAAGGTGTAGGTATGTAGATCAGGTAATTCTGGTGCTACTTCGTGGATATACACGACATCCACAGTGGGGTCTGACACTGCCCTGTATGGCAGGTATACACCACCCCTACAGAGTGTGTAGGAGACAGACTACAATGACTGGGCCTTTACATGGCCTGCATAGGACATATTACGTACACCATGCACTGCTTTACTGGGGAGCGGGTTTTGCATATTTCTTATATAGTGGCCATACTATATATCACAATGTCCACCGTACAGGGATAAAAGATGTGAAATAGCTGAGAGGCTGGGGTGCAAAGCCATACCCATACATATGACATCAAGGCCGGGCAATCACAGTTAGCAACTCCAGTATTACCCAGAGCACACTCTCAACCCATGTCTCATACACACACACATGCCTAGACAACAGCCAATATGTGGGTAGTATACTGCATACTGGCCACTGATAGTAACTATGGAGTGATAGCAATGGGTTACAGAGGGCATATGACCCTGTCCATCTGTCCAATATGCACGTACATGCAGACAGTGCACCTCCCCCATGTTCCCCAATGGATACCTGCACCACCTGTGGTGCCATCACATGTGACCCATAATGAGCATATCATGACTGATAACATGCCCTGTATGGACAGATGCCACTGACACCAGGGGATGCTGTTAGCATGCTATCAATGTAGGTGCAGGGTAAACCTGCTGGCCATTACCATTTCCCGCCACAAGTGGGCAAGACTGGCACACATGATGATAATTTGTGTTCACAACATGGGCCAGACAGCCCAGGTACAGTTCCACATGTCACTGTACATACATGTGGGAGGTGTGCACATCCCAGACACCATCCATGTCATGGACTAAGAAACACATACATGGCAAGTGATGCACAGCATTGGCCACACACAGTAGTCACCTAGGTAACTGGATGGGGGATACAATACCCACCTGTGTGAGCAAATGCAGAAACTACAGCCCTGAGCCACAATGAAGACCATTGTCATGTGGCCTGATGCCAAGGTATACCCATCGCCTACCCTTGTTTAGCCTGCTGGCACAGTCTACCACCACACACCCATGCAGACATGCACCCATGCATGTCAGTACTGGCACCATGTGTGTTTGTGTGTGTGTTGTATGGTGCGTATGTTCACATCCACACTCACTACAACCCCCATGGGCATACTGAAGCATGCTGTCTGATGTCAGAACCTTCTCATACCCTTTGCTCATACAACCTCCGTATGACCCATGTGGTGCATGTGATACCCACACAGTGATGTGTTGTGGCAATCCCACTACTGATGAGTTGTACTCCTGGCCCTGCCAAGTCTGTCAATGTGTGTGTGTCCCTGTGAGAGTGTGGCTGTGTCGATGTTGGCACCTGTTCATGCGGGCAGGCACGTGTACATCACCTACCGTATAGCTACCGTATCCCTGTTGCAGATGTCACTCACCATCACATATATGTTCTGAATGCTCCACAACAGGTAACCCATGTGGTGCATCCAATAACTTCATCAAACTATGATCGCACTATATAGTTGTCAGGGGTTTGATGCCCTGTGCTGGTAGGTGTGTGGCACAAACATGCTTCAGTTTTACTCCCACCTCTCCCTGATATGTCTTTGCCTCTGTCTGCCTCTCCCACCCCCTCTCTGGTGGATGTGGAGACCTACACCTGCTTTACTTAGGCAGCACCATATGTATTTTAAGTGATGCCCATGATCAGCTGATGGCTTCTGCATGAATTGCAACCCTCCCCGAGATGATTGCATGTGAAACAGCCGTGGTAACATTCCCAAAGCCAATTGCATGGAAACACACTCCAATATCTAAGAACATTATAATGGTGTTGGCCCTTTTCATTCATTGTGAGCAGGAACTAGATCTGTTGTTTGGCAAACAGCATCTCAGATAGATTGGTGATTTACCTCTAACAACATACACTGTGGAAAGAGGGCAACAAACAGGAGGGGGATGTGCCTGATATGACTACAGACTGTAAGTGCTGCTATACTGCATTTGGAGTAATGCTGGCATATTAGTGTTTGTGTGGATATGGCTGCCATGTATGTCTCAATACCTGCCATGTCAGTTCCATGTGTATGAGGAATCCCCATCTGCAGGGTCATCTTCAGACTGGGCAGTGTTGTGTCTTTGGTTTCATGTGTTACCCACAGAGCATCTATCTGTCGACTGCAGAAGGTAGTGTGAGTATTGCAGTCTGTAGATGGTGAAAGCCGTGACAGTTACTGACGTCATATCCCTCATAGGTCATATGTTGCAACAAATCCTGTTACAACAGTAAATGAATGAGGTTATCACAGCAACATGTCAATACTGTCCCTATGTATGTGCTTCCAGGCACACCTCTGTCAACCTTTGTACATATGTCGTGCATGAAGTGGTGCATATGTGCTGTACACCATAATTAGTGTCATCATATCTGATAACAAGCCAGTGATATAGCCGATTGCTACACATGTTATGTACAGTAGGGGTTATATTTCATGACATAACTTGGACATTCTGTGGATGTTTGTACAGTACTGAGGCCTGTGTACTTATGGTGAATGTTGACAGTGTGTGCATTATTAATATGTAATTTAGCCTGTGTACAGACTGTGATAGATGTCATTGTTCTAGTTCCCCTCCTATCTGATGTTATATGCTGGTCCACTGTATGGTACAGTACTGGCGTACATGTTTGTGGGGTCATACACACACATGTCCCATACCACAGCCAGCCATCAGATCAAACTGTGTAGCAGCCCAGTATATGTAGGGTCAGTCTGTGAGTGGCACATATGAGGATGGTGTAGAACACATAGTCCATATACTGTAATATTATGCTAGCTTACCATATGTGGCTGTGGCTGTGTTCACATTGGTTGTGGTTATGCACTTTCACAGGTGCATCTTACCCTGTGCTGTGACATGCCTGTTGAGCCTGCTATATTTGCAGGCACATGTGCATTCCCCCATAGAAGATGTAGGCCAGTGTTGAACTAGTCTGCCTGCAGCCTGCACAGTGCATTGTTACATGCCTAGCAGCTTAGTTGTCCATACCCATTGAGAAGTCATGTGCAGATACTTGCCAGATGTACTGCTTCTGGGCCTCCCTTAACAGCCATGTAGGTCAGATAGAGCAGTGGGATGCTGAACAGATGTATGTCAATATCTAGTGGGTAGTATGGGGCCATGGCACCCCTGTACCAGCGGTCATTATGTATCAGGCCAGACAGGGGTGTGTGAATGCATAACCTATGGTGGCAAATGTATACCAGTTGTTATGTGTTATACCCATCTACATGGCTATCTACATCCATATTGTCAGGCATTGTGCACATGTTTTGCACTAAGGGCTTATGTGTATACCTCTGGACTGTACAAAGTGTGTCAGAATTTCCACATATACTGACCAATATCTATGCTGCAGTCCAAAGCAGCATTACATGCTAGCAGCGGTACTGTACAATGATGTCCTTAGGATGTTTGTCAGTAGTCAATGGCACACATGTTATAAGCAGATGTGACGTCCCACACACACCATGTCTGTGAAGACAATCCCAATGACAGTAGCAATAGTCTACTAATATACCTGCTATACATACCTGACATCCCCTTGCACTATGACTTTGGGACTATAGGGGCTGGGGTAGGGCTACACTCCATGTCCAGGACATATGGTGGAAATATATGTACATATACCTATCCAGATAGCTCTCTCTCTCTCTCTCTCTATATATATATATATATATATATATATATATATATATATATATTACACATGTGTAGTACTTCCAATTACCACTGTCATAGCAACCACCCACTATAAATCCCTACATCATGTGTCAAATCAAATCTTTTATTTGATAATGATTCCAGTGTCACTGATTTAAACAATGTAGTTATGTGTAAGAAAAAGAGTGTTTTTGTTCCTGACATGTTACCAAATGTTAGTTGCTTTATTCAAGTATGCGAACATGATTTTTATCAGTATTTTTCAAAAGCTACCAATGAGAATAAACAAAGCTCTATATATTATAATTTGAATAAGGGTGAACAACAAGCTCTAATACATCTTTCTAATGATGAGACCTTGGTAGTGAGACCAGCAGATAAGGGGTGGTCTTGTTGTAATGGATACTATGTTCTATAATCACTTAATGTTCAGTATGTTGGAAAATACAAAGGAATATGTTCTTATAACTGATGCTGAGCTAGATAGATTAATCTACACTGTTCATGACAATCTATATGATTTATTAATGTGTAGACAAATGAGTAAACAGCTCTATGAGTATTGTTTGATAGAAAAACCTTTGGTTCCTTTTATCAAAGGTTTACCAAAAATGCATAAGGGGAAATTTCCACCCCCAATACGTCCTATAGTGGCAGGTAATAAATGGTTAACGGAGAACATCTCGATATATCTAGAGTCTAAATTGGGCCCAATAGTAAGGAAAATACCAACAATTTTGAGAGATACACAACAGTTATTATGTGATCTCCAGAAAATAGTACCAGCAAATAAAATAGTGACTCCATTAATTCTAGCCACTATGGATGTAAAAAAATTATTCACTACTATACCGAATGATTATGGGATAAAGGCAGTGAGACAGGTTATGTGTAGACATAGTGTGTTAGATAAAGACACACAACTTCTCATTTGTGCTCTATTAGATTTGGTACTGAGCAACAATGTTTTCTCCTTTAGAGATAAAATATATAAACAGGTATGGGGGGTTGCGATGGGAACCCCCTGTGCTAATTCTTATGCGAATCTAGTTCTCCATTATTGGGAATGTCAACATGTCTTTAATAGTCCACATATGGACAATATTATTCTGTATAGACGCTTTGTGGATGATATCCTTATTATATGGAAAGATAATGTTCCTTCTTTGAAAGAATTTTTAAATTATTTTGAATCTACTACGAATTTTCTTGAGTTTACACTTGATTTTTCATTTGAATGTGTCAACTTTCTTGATGTTACAATTTCTATCAATGATGAGACTGGGTTAAATACCAATCTTTATAGAAAGGATTGTTGGAAAAATGCTATTTTACAATATAGTAGTATGCACCCAAGACATATCTTCCACAATATTGTTAAAAATCAATATACCAGAATTTCTAGAATATGTAGTAATGAAACAGAAAGAAATAGACAACTTGGTGTTATGAGTGATGTATTTCTAGCAAGAGGTTATCCTCCAAATTTGATAGAAACCATTAATAGGGAATTCATCACAAAGGTTAGTGCTATCAGATCTGATATAGACAAACAAACTGTGAATAGAGTAGGGAACTTTAAGACCCCTAACATAAGACATAAAGTCAGTTTAAGGGCAAATAGATCCAAAGTTCCATTTACAACCAGATTTACCAGTGATAATTATAATATCACAGATATAATAAAGAAGAACTGGAATATTTTAACTATAAATCCTGACATTAAGGCATTAATAGGTAATATCCCTATGTTTTGCTATAGAAATAGCAAAAATTTGAAAAGACTCATATGTAGGGAAAGATTAACTCTAGGCTCTGATAGTGATAAGAGTATACAAGCAGGGACTAAGCCTTGTAATAAATGTAGCATGTGTATTTATATAACTAAAGATACAGACTTTGAAGTACCTGACTTGAATTATCACTATCATTTTAAAATAAATGCTACATGTGATATGGTTAATGTGATCTACCTAGCTACATGTCAAAAATCTGATGCCTATTATGTTGGCTTGACTTCAAGAAGATTAAGGGATCGCATTTATAACCATATTTATGAAATAAGGAAACAAATTCTAACCAATGCCTTAGCTAAGCATATTAGCCTATGTTATGATCATAGTTTTAAGTTCTGAGTGATAGAAGTAGTTAAACGAAATAAAAAAAGAGGGGATAACATGTTACACCTTGAGAATGTAGAACTTCAATGGATCTTAAAATTAAAAGCCCATATAACACCAGGACTTAATAGTTCAATTAGCATTAAACCTGTTTTGGCCTCAAGATAGTAGCTTCAAGGTTAGTTAATTATTTTATGATAAAAACGTGTATTTGAAGAATACTTTTAAATTTAAAGCGTCAGATGTGCATATAATTTAATTTAATTTTTGTCCAAATTTATTGCATATATATGTATATATTACATAAAAATGATTGTTAACATTATGTATATATATATATATGCTTTTCATAAAATTATTATATTTATATTACATATATATTAATTGATATATTTTTCTATTCTAAATTAATAAAATAAGATGTTAACATTATGATAAAGATTAGAATTATATGTTATTATTTGATTTATATAAGTAGTTACTTTTGTGTTTTATTTGTTTTATAATGAAATAGGGACAATTAGTTTTAGAAAAATTTCCTTAATGAGACTATGTTAGTATTTTTATATATTTATAGGTCTCTATGAAGTAACATTATGCTTACTTCTTATCAAATATGCATATAATTTCATTAGATATGTTATTTTGTTAGATATTCACAATTAAATAGTAAGTTTAGTATTGGGTTATAATAATATTCTAGTTTTTTGATTGTATACATTTTGGAAGTATGAATATGGTTTTAAGAAACAACCAATGCACATATATTAACTATATTAATTGTTTAATTGCTTGGAAAGAGCGGGAAATTAAGTCATTTAATGACCTAATTATGAAATTAGAATTGCTGTAAAAAAATAGCTGTATTTCTTCACAAAAATTGTAACCTGAAGAAGCATACTTGTGTGTATGCGAAAGCGCTTGTTTTTTCCTGGAATAAACTGTATGTTTTATTACATCGTGGAGGCATTTGTTTGGTGTTCCTGAGCAGCGGTACTGTACAATGATGTCCTTAGGATGTTTGTCAGTAGTCAATGGCACACATGTTATAAGCAGATGTGACGTCCCACACACACCATGTCTGTGAAGACAATCCCAATGACAGTAGCAATAGTCTACTAATATACCTGCTATACATACCTGACATCCCCTTGCACTATGACTTTGGGACTATAGGGGCTGGGGTAGAGCTACACTCCATGTGCAGGACATATGGTGGAAATATATGTACATATACCTATCCAGATAGCTCTCTCTCTCTCTCTCTATATATATATATATATATATATATATATATATATATATATATATATATTACACATGTGTAGTACTTCCAATTACCACTGTCATAGCAACCACCCATCCCTACATCATGTGGGCGTGGTCCCTTTACATTTCCTGTTTGATGGACATTCTTCCTGTGTGTAGTCATCAGTGTTACCGACAGCAGGAAGCAATACCTCTTACAGGAGAAGCGGCACACTCAGGGCAGCCACATATTTGTAGGAGGATCAGGAACTACAGACAGACTGCGAGTAGAGCTGTGTTATGCTTTGTATAGTACTAGTGTTACAGGGTGTGTGTGTACGTACATACTAGTTTACCTTGGAATGCAGTCTGTCTGCATAGCTCACAACTGTGGGCCTATCCTCCTGCTAGCCAGAGGTATGCCTATCATGTTTTGTCTGTCCACCACACAAGTCCTGTGTCAGATATTACACTGGCAGTGTGTCTGTTGAGTGCTATCGGTATATAGCTACATCCATTTAACACGAGCAACTTGCTTAGTGTATGGCAACAGTTGTCCACATATGTGCCTGTGTTCCAGCCTCTGTCCTCCACCTACGTACCAAGCTTTGCACATATGTCATGCTGTTGGTAGTTGTTCTGTAGTGGGCTGTGAGTATATCACACTGCCATTGCTGCCATCAGTCCACTGATGTTATATCCCCCACACATATGGTGGGGCTGGGGCCATATATGTGTAGGCATCACCTACACAATACATGTGTGCCCTTAAGCACTCCAGAGGCCAGTGTATGTAACAGTGGTATATGGCCCTGTATTATTGAGTCTGGGGGACACCATAAATGACCTAGGCTGTTACAAAATGTGGGGGTATCAGGAGTGAGCTGCCTTAAGGTATCTGGATGTACAGTACTATATACTTCACCTATATTTACATTACTTACATGAATTGTGTTAATGCAAGCCTACTGCCTCCCTGCCATACACACTGTTCTGTTTGTCGGTGTGCTCGTGATGGTGTCAGTTTTGCCTTGTTATGTAACAGTTACAACCCATGTGATCACATGACATCTTTACCACCTACTGAGTTTGTATAGAGTGTAGATAGAGGCTGCTGAACTATACACCTGCATTACATACTGCTGATTGTTTGGTATCCTGTGGCCCAGTTTGTCTTCACTATTGTACAATTTGAAGGGCTTGGCCTGGACAGCAACAGTTGTGAACCTTTCCAGACTACTGTATTAGTGTAACTCTTCCACAGTTGCAGTACTCTGTTTATATGGTTGTCAGTGTCTGAACAGCTATATGACATGGCATATAGAACTGTAATAGTACGCGATTAAAGGTTTTCCATTTCTGCAAACCTGTGTGTGGTGTTTTTCCTATGACTTCTCTGTGGGTATATGTTGCAGGCAACGATTGTCATTTGTATGGGTGGCTCATACAGTGTCCAGTCATTCAGGAGTTAACTGTAGGCATAGTGGCTGTTCCATATTGTGTGCACCTTCTACATATGTATCTTACTATACATATATCTGAGTGTGTATGTGTACTCATATGTATGTCTAGAGATATGTATATATATATATATATATATATATATATATATATATATATATATATATATATATATATATATATATATATATATATATATATATATATATATATATATATATATATATATATATATATATATATATATATATATATATATATATAAAATATACACACACACACACACACACACACATATATATATATATATATATATATATATATATATATATACATATATATACATATATCAACATGTATATCTGTATCTGCATATCTGTGCTTGTGTATCTGTATCCTGGGGATGTTGATGGCTTCCACATATTACATTTCCTATGGGAGGTAGACTATACTGCATGATATGTTACCAATACCATCCTGACATCATACAGGTGGGATGTAGTATTGGTAACA